>NC_092722.1:80046219-80087068 GCF_047496885.1 Scyliorhinus torazame | reverse complement strand
AAGATAGAGACAGGCCGAGAGGGGAGAGAGAGAGAGCGAGAGAGAGAAAGAGAGAGAGATCGGGAGTGAGACAGACAGAGAGAGAAAGAGAGACAGATAGAGAGAAAGAGAGAGAGACACAGACAGACAGAGAGAGAGGGCAATAGACAGGCAGAGAGAAAGACAGATACAAAGAGCGAGGGAAAGAGAGACGGAGAGAGAAAGACAGAGAGGGACAGAGGGATAGACAAAGGGAGAGACAGAAGGAGAGTGAGAGTGAAAGACAGAGGCAGACAGGGAAAGTGAGAGAGGGACAGAAAAGAGGGAGAGAGACAGAGATATAGAGAGACGGACAGAGAGAGGCAGACAGAGAGAGGCAGACAGATAGAGAGAGAATCAAGAGAGAGACACATCGAGAGAGAGACAGATAGAAGGGGGGAAAGAGAGAGAGAAATGGAGAGAGACAGGGAGAAAGAGACAGAGAGGATGATGGAGAGAGAGACACATAGAGAGAAACAGAGAGAGAGAGACAGAGAGAGGGACAGTCAGTGAGAGAGAGACACACAGACAGAAAGAAAGACAGAGATATAGAGACAGAGAGATAGAAACAGAGAGAGACATAGAGAGAGAGAGAGACAGACAGAGGGAGAGACGGAAAGAGAGGGACAGACAGACAAAGAGAGTTACAGAGAGAAAGAGGTAGAGATAGAGACATAGAGAGAGAGAGGGAGAGACAGAGAGAGACACGGAGAGAGAGAGCAACAGAGAGAGAGACAGAGAGGGAGACAGAAAGGGAGAGACAGAGAGGGAGAGAGAGAGAGGGAGAGACAGAGAGTGAGGGACAGAGAGGGAGAGAGGCAGAGAGTGAGAGACAGAGAGGGAGAGGGACAGAGACAGAGAGATAGACATAGAGGGTGAGCGACAGAGATGGAGAGAAAGAGAGGGAGAGAGACAGAGAGAGAGACAGGGAAAGACAGAGAGGATAGAGAGAGAGACAGACGGAGACCGAGAGAGAGTGGCAGAGCGAGAGTGACAGAGAGAAAGAGAGACAGAGAGACAGCCAGACAGAGAGAGACAGAGAGAAAGAGAATCAGAGAGGCAGAGAGGGAGACAGAGAGAGAGGGAGACAGACAGAGAGAGAGACGGAGAGAGTGAGCGAGATAGAGGGAGAGAGAGGAAATAAGAGAGGCAGACAGGGAAAGTGAAAGAGAGAGACAGATGGAGAGACAGATAGCGAGAGAGAGAGACAGAAAGAGAGATGAGAGACAGAGAGAGGGGAGCGGGAGAGAGGAGAGGCACAGAGGGAGGAACAGAGAAACATAGAGAAAGAGAGAGACAGAGAGAGAGAGCGAGATACAGACAGAGAGAGGGAGAGAGAGGGAGAAAGAGAAAGACCGTGAGAGAGGGACAGTGAGAGAGACAGGGAGAGAGGGAGAGACAGAGACGAGGGAGAGACAGAGACGAGGGAGGGAGAGACAGAGAGGAAGAGGCAGAGAAAAAGAGAGGGACAGAGAGGGGGACAGAAGGGAAGAGAGGCACAGAGAGAGATAGAGAGAGAGGCAGAGAGAGAGGGGGAACATTGGAGGAGACAAGAGGCAGAATGGTGAAACTTTAAACTAAACATCATGGGAGACTCTCTGATCCCCCTTTCCTGGTGCCTCACCCCATTCTCTCACTCACTTTCCCGCCATCTCTCTGACACCAATCAATCCAGTCGAAACGGTAGTAAACCAGAACTGTGGTTTTAATCAGCTAGAATGTGCCCACCAGTAGCTCCTCCTGCACTGAGAGGCTGTCCCGGATCGATGGGTTATATACCTTCTCAGAGGGGCGGAGCCACAGGCGGAGCCAACAACAACATCAACAGCACAACAGTAACAGTGAGTAAATACAATAATGTATACAACAGCCATACGTGGCTCACCACATTCACCCCCTGTTAAAAAGAAGTCCGGCGGGGGTGAAGTGGACTCAGGTTCAATCTCACGGGAGGGAGTATTGTCCGCTGTGAACGTCGCAGTGTAAGCGCTGGCACCGAGACCTTCGACTCCGGGACCACGTCGTCCTCACAACAGGGTCCCGGGCAGGGTGACGGCACAGGGGCGGTGCTAGTGGACCCCGGATGAGTTGATGGGGTAGATGGGGAGGTAGAAGGAAGCGGTGAGGTGACGGTGGGCGCAGGGGTACCCGCGGGGGCCAGGTCCCTGAGGGAGACTGTGTCCTGCCGCCCGTCGGGGTGTGTCACGTTTGCGCACTGAGGGTTCGCATGGAGGAGGTTAACCCTCTTGACCAAGGGGTCGGCCTTATGGCTCCTCACGGGCTTCCGGAGGAGAACCGGCCCAGGAGTCGTGAGCCAGGTAGGAAGCAAGACCCCGGAGTTCGACGTCCTAGGAAAGACAAATAGACGGTCGTGAGGGGTCTCGTTAGTGGCAGTATACAACAGTGACCGGATGGAGTGGAGCGCGTCAGGGAGGACCTCCTGCCAGCGGGCGACTGGGAGACTTCTAGACCGTAGGGCCAGAAGGACGGCCTTCCAGACCCTAGCATTCTCCCTCTCCACCTGCCCATTTCCCCTGGGGTTGTACCTGGTAGTCCTGCTCGAGGCGATGCCCTTACTGAGCAGGTACTGACTGTGATGAACGGTTACTTTATTACTGTACCTTTATCATCATGTCAGGTGATGTCCCCTTTAAGACCTGGCTTTAATCCTGGGGGACTCCGGCTCCGGCTCCGCCCACCTGGGAGCCGTAGATAAGGGGCCACCTTGTGGGCGGCACCCAGTAAGCACCCGTCTCGGCACCAGGCTAGTTCTTAGCTTATTAAAGCCTTCTTTACCATTTTACTCTCTAAGCGTCGTTTTTGAGGGTACAACAATTTAATAAGCTAAACTACATCAGGATGGACGCAGGCCTAAAACCAGAGAAGCTCAATCTGGAAGCACGGACACCGGAGGCAAAGGAAATTTTTAAATACTGGCTCCAATGCTTCGAGGCCTACCTGGACTCCTCAGAGACTCCCATCCTGGGGCCACGCAAGCTGCGCCTACTCCATGCCCGGGTGAGTCACAGAATCTCCGCCACGCTCGAAAAGGCGACCACCTACGAAGAGGCAGTCGATATACTCCGCAAGCGGTTTGTCAAACCCATCAACGAGGTACATGCCCGGCATCTGCTCTCTACCTGCCGGCAGCGCTCGGGGGAATCGCTGGACGAATTTGTAGAAAAACTCACCGCGCTCGCCAGGGACTGTGACCATCAGGATGTGACAGGGGAAATCCATATGAACCTGCACATCAGAGACACTTTCGTGTCCGGCATCCGCTCGACCTACATCCGGCAGCGGCTACTCGAAAACAGGGCAAAAGACCTCCAGGACACGCTAACGCTCGTCTCCTCGCTGGAAGTGGCCCAACATCATTTGGGCACGTACCCCGCGGACTCTGCGAGCCCACCTCGGGCTTCCCCAGACTCGGCCACGTTACGGGCCTGCGCCGCGCGGCGACCCGCCCAGACTGGGGGCACACCGTGCTACATCGGTGGGCGGGGCCAGCATCCACGCCCACGCTGCCCAGCCCGCTCGCCATCTGCAGCGACTGCGGGAAAAAGGGGCATTTTGCAAGGGTCTGCCTGGCCAGGCCCAAGGGCCAGAAACACAAAGAACAGCAGGACCGAAAATCAGGCTCACAGGCCCGCAGGCCTCGCAACGCGGCTGTGCATCGACCCGACAAACCCCCTTCTGACGCATTATCTGCCTCGTTCGAATCATGGGCGTGGCCATCCTGGCGCCGGCCATCTTCTCGACCCGACACGTGCGACCGAAGGCGGCGGCCATTTTACGAATCCGACTCGGCTGAGGACTCGGACTACCCGCAACTGAGAGCGATCACCCTCGACCAAACGCGGCCAAAACATCTGCAGAAGTCTATGATGAAAGTCCAGGTCAACGGGCGCGACACGCCATGCCTCTTCGACTCCGGGAGCACGGAGAGCTTTATTCATCCTGAGACGGTAAGGCGCTGCTCCTTGCGCACCCATCCCGTATCCCAAACCACAGCCTTCGCATCCGGGTCCTACTCGGTACAAATCAAGGGCTATTGTATTGCGGATCTCTCGATCCAGGTCGCCGAATACACCCGTTTCAAACTGTATATCCTCCATCACCTCTGTGCCCCCCTGCTGCTCGGACTGGATTTCCAGTGCAGCCACCGAAGCCTGACACTGAAGTTCGGCGGACCCTTGCCCCCCCTCACGGTATGCTGCCTTGCGACACTGAAAGTCATACCCCCCTCTCTATTCACGAACCTCACTCCCGACTGTAAGCCCGTCGCCACCAGGAGCCGGCGCTACAATGCCCAAGACATGACTTTCATCAAGTCAGAGGTCCAGCGTTTACTGGGAGAGGGGGTCATCGAGGCTAGCAACAGCCCCTGGAGAGCACAAGTGGTGGTAGTCCGATCCGGGGAGAAGAAACGGATGGTCGTGGATTATAGCCAGACCATAAACCGATTCACGCAGCTTGATGCGTACCCCCTTCCTCGCATCGCGGAAATGGTAAATCGGATCGCCCAATACAGAGTCTTTTCCACGGTCGACCTCAAATCCGCCTACCACCAGCTCCCCATCCGACCAAAAGACCGCCCCTATACTGCCTTCGAAGCAGCCGGCCGGCTCTTCCACTTCCTCAGGGTCCCCTTCGACTTCACAAATGGGGTCTCCGTCTTCGAAAGGGCGATGGACCAAATGGTGGACCAGTACGGTTTGCGGGCTACATACCCATACTTGGACAATGTCACCATCTGCGGCCATGACCAGCTGGATCATAACGCGAACCTCGAAAAGTTCCTCCAGACCGCTCGAGCCCTCAACCTGACCTATAACAAGGAAAAATGCGTTTTCCACACCACCCGGCTGGCCATCCTCGACTATGTTGTGGAAAACAGTGTCCTAGGTTCCTCCCCCGACCGCATGCGCCCCCTTAAGGAATTTCCCCTCCCCCGCAGCCTCAAGGCCCTCAAACGGTGCTTGGGGCTCTTCTCCTATTACGCCCAGTGGGTCCCCAAATGTGCGGACAAAGCCCGCCCACTCCTAAAGACCACGATATTTCCCCTGTCGGCTGAGGCCCGATCGGCCTTCAGCCGCATCAAGGCCGACATCATCAAGGCCGCCATGCACGCGGTGGACGAAACCATCCCTTTCCAGGTAGAGAGCGATGCATCAGACATCGCCCTGGCTGCTACCCTCAATCAAGGAGGCAGACCAGTAGCGTTCTTCTCCCGGACCCTCACCGCCTCCGAGATTCGGCACTCTGCAGTCGAAAAGGAGGCACAAGCCATTGTGGAGGCTGTGTGGCGCTGGAGACACTACCTAACCGGTAGGAGGTTCACCCTTGTCACCAACCAATGGTCGGTAGCCTTTATCTTCGATAACACGCAACGGGGCAAAATAAAAAAACGATAAAATTTTGAGGTGAAGGATCGAACTCTCCACCTACTCGTACAATATCAAGTATCGGCCAGGGGAGCTCAACGAGCCCCCAGATGCCCTGTCCCGCGGCACATGCACCAACGCGCAGGAGGACCGCCTGCAAGCCATCCACAATGACCTCTGCCACCCGAGGGTTACCCGGCTCGTCCACTTTATCAAGTCCCGCAACCTACCTTACTCCACCAAGGAGGTCAAGGCCATGGTCAGGGCCTGCCAGGTCTGTGCGGAGTGCAAACCGCACTTCTATCAGACAAGGTTCGGCTCGTGAAGGCCTCGGGCCCCTTTGAGCGACTAAGTGTGGACTTCAAGGGCCCCTCCCGTCCACCAACCGTTATGCCTATTTCCTCACCGTTATGAGTTCTCCCGCTTCCCATTCGCCATTCCCTGCCCCGACATGACCTCAGCCACGGTGATTAAGGCACTGCACAGCATCGTCACCCTGTTCGGTTTCCCTGCTTATATCCACAGCGACCGGGGTACATCGTTCATGAACGATGAACTGCGTCAGTATCTGCTCAGCAAAGGCATCGCTTCGAGCAGAACGACCAGTTATAACCCACGGGGAAACGGGCAGGTGGAGAGGGAGAACGCGACCGTGTGGAAGGCTGTCCTTCTGGCCCTGCGGTCGAGAAATCTCCCAACTACCCGCTGGCAGGAGGTCCTACCCGATGCCCTACACTCCATTAGGTCACTCCTCTGCACGGCCACAAATGAGACCCCTCATGAGCGATTGTTTCTCTTCCCCAGGAAGTCTACCTCCGGGGTCTCGCTTCCACCTTGGCTGACGGCTCCGGGACCTGTTCTTCTCCGGATACATGCGAGGAGCCATAAAACGGACCCCCTGGTCGAGAGGGTCCGATTACTACACGCGAACCCCAGATACGCCTCCGTTGAGTACCCCGATGGCAGGCAAGATACGGTTTCCTTATGGGATCTGGCACCCGCTGGTTCCCCCACTACAGACGCCCCCTCCCTCACAGCTCCCCTACAGGACCCGGCACCCCCTACAACACACCCCTCCCGGCCCCACTCCCCGTTGGTGGACACCGACTGCGCACGCCCCCTAGCGCCGCCCCTCTACACACCCCGCCGGCGCCGGCACTGCTACCCCCAGCACCAGCTATTTCCCCTGCGCCCCGATCCCCTACCCCGACCCGGACCAAGGCTCCAACCACCGTGCTCTCGGACGTACCCTCAACTAAGACGTCCGTGTCCGCTGCACCACCGCCGGAGCTGAGGAGGTCGTTGAGGACGATCAGGCCACCGAAACGAATGGACTTATGATGGCACTTCACCCCCGCTGGTAAACAGGGGGTGAATCTGATGAACGGTTTTTGTATTACTGTACCCTTATCATCATGTAAAGTGATGTCCCTTTTAAGACCGGGCTTGGAACCCTGGGGGACTCCGCCTCCGGCTCCGCCCACCTGGGAGTCGTATATAAGGGGCCACCTTATGGGCGGCACCCAGTAAGCACCCGTCTCAGCACCAGGCTAGTTCTTAGCTTATTAAAGCCTTCTTTACCATTTTACTCTCTAAGCGACGTTATTGAGGGTGCAACACTGACGCAGCTCATCGCTCATGAATGAGGATCCCCGATCGCTGTGAATATAAGTGGGGAAACAGAACAGGGTGAAGATGCTGCGCAGGGCCTTGATGACAGTGACAGAGGTCATGTCAGGGCATGAGAAGGTGAAAGGAAAACATGAGTACTCATCAACAACGTTGAGGAAGTACACGTTACGATCAGTGGAGGGGAGTGGCCCTTTGAAATCCATACTGAGGCGTGCAAAAGGGCGGGAGGCCTTCACCAGGTGGGCCTTGTCTGGCCGATAGAAGTGTGGCTTGCACTCCGCACAGACTTGGCAGTCCCTGGTCATGGTCTTGACCTCCTCTGTGGAGCAGGGCAGGTTGCGGGCCTTGACAAAGTGGAGAAGCCGGGTGACCCCCGGGTGACAGAGGTTGTTGTGGATAGCCCATAACCGGTCAGCCTGCGCGTTGGCACAGGTGCCACGGGACAGGGTATCTGGGGGCTCATTGAGCATGCCAGGACGAAGCAAGATATCGTAGTTATAGGTGGCGAGCTCGATTCTCCACCGCAAAATCTTAATTTTGCCCCGCTGCATGTTGTTGAACATGAAGGCAACCGACCGTTGGTCCGTGAGGAGAGTGAATCTCCTGCCGGCCAGGTAATGCCTCCAGTGTCGCACAGCTTCTACAATGGCTTGCGCCTCCTTTTCAACGGAGGAGTGTTGAATTTCGGAGGCATGGAGGGTGCGGGAAAAAAAGGCGACAGGCCTCCCTGCCTGGTTAAGAGTGGCTGCCAGGGCAAAGTCAGACGCATCGCTTTCCACCTGGAACGGGATGGATTCGTCCACGGCGTGCATCGTGGCCTTGGTAATTTCGGATCTGATGCGGTTGAAGGCCAGGTGGGCCTCAGCCGTCAGGGGAAAAGTGGTGGACTTAATGAGTGGGTGGGTTTTGTCCGCGTAGTTGGGGACCCATTGGGCATAGTAGGAGAAGAACCCCAAGCACCTTTTCAGGGCCTTGGGGCAGTGGGGGAGGGAGAGTTGCAGGAGGGGGCGCATGCGTTCGGGGTCAGGCCCTCGGACCCCGTTTTCCACGACATAGCCGAGGATGGCTAGCCGGGTTGTGCGGAAAACGCATTTCTCCTTATCGTAGGTTAAATTAAGGAGCCGGGCGGTGCGGAGGAATTTTTGAAGGTTGATGCCGTGGTCCTGCAGGTCATGGCCGCAGATGGTAACATTATCCAAGTATGGGAATGTGTCCCGCAGCCCGTACTGGTCGACCATTCAGTCCATCGTTCGTTGGAAGACCGAAACCCCGTTGATGACGCCTAAGGGGACCGGTTGAGTGTCTGACTGTAGTCGATGACCATCCGGTGTTTCTCCCCGGTCCGGACGACCACCACTTGTGCTCTCCAGGGGCTATTACTGGTCTCAATGATCCCTTCCTCAGGAGTCGCTGGACCTCTGACCTGACGAAGGCCTTGTCATGAGCACTGTACCGTCTGCTCCAGGTGGCGACGGGCTTACAGTCTGGGGTGAGGTTCTCGAAGAGCGAGGGAGGGGTGACCTTCAGGGTCGCGAGGCTACAGACGGTGAGAGGGGGCAGGGGTCCCCCGAACTTCAGGGTTAGACTACGGAGGTTGCACTGAAAGTCTAAACCCAGTAGGAGAGGGGCACAGAGATGGGGGAGGACGTAGAGTTTTAAATTGACGTATTCGATGCGCTGTATTGCCAGGTTGGCGGTGCAGTACCCCCGGATCTGCACGGAGTGTGATCCGGAAGCTAGGGATATGACTTGTGAGACGGGGAGGACCCGGAGGGAACAGCGCCTTACCATGTCCGAGTGGACGAAGCTATCCGTGCTCCCGGAGTCGAAGAGGCAGGATGTCTCCTGCCCGTTGAGGCTGATGGCCATCATCGAGCTTTGAAGATGGCAAGGCCGGGACTGGTCAAGTTGAATGGAGCTGAGTTGATGGCGATGAGTGTCGTTCTGGTCGCAAAATGGCGGCGTCGACGAAGTCGGACAAAATGGCGGCCCCCCTGGATCGCACACGCGAGTGACGCGTCAGCAGAGGGCGCTCCGGGCAGGTACGATGCCGCGCTGCGGGGTCTGTGAGTCTCAGACTGGGCTTGACAGGCTTTTGGTTTTTGATTTTGATTTTTAGGCTTAGCTAGGCATACTTTAGCGTAGTGCCCCTTCTTGCCACACTCGTTACACATGGAGTTGCGAGCCGGGCAACGCTGCCTGGGGTGCTGGCCCTGACCGCAGAAGTAACAGCATGGTCCTCCGGAGCTGGACGGCTGCCTCGTGCCGCAGGAATGAGGCACACCTGGGTCGGGTGATGGCTGCGCCTCCGATGTCCCCGAGGATGCCGCGTGGTCGGATGGGAAGGCATCCAGGCTCTGGAAGGCCACTTCCAGAGGTCCAGCGACTCCTGAGGGAAGGGATCATTGAGGTCAGTAATAGCCCCTGGAGAGCACAAGTGGTGGTCGTCAAGACTGGGGAGAAACATCGGATGGTCATCGACTACAGTCAGACGATCAACCGGTACACGCAGCTCGATGCGTACCCCCTCCCCCGCATATCTGACATGATCAATCAGATTGCGCAGTATCGAGTCTTCTCTACGGTAGACATGGTCCATGACCTGCAGGACCATGACGCCAACCTTCAAAAATTCCTCCGCACCGCCCGACTCCTTGATTTGACCTATAATAAGGAGAAATGACTTTTCCGCACAACCCGGCCAGCCATCCTCGGCTATGTCATGGAAAACGGAGTTCTAGGGCCTGACCCCGAACGCATGAGCCCCCAGATGCCCTGTCCCGTGGCACCTGCGGCAACACGCAGGCTGACCGGTTACGGGCTATCCACAACGACCTCTGTCACCCGGAGGTCACCCGGCTTCTCCACTTTGTCCAAGCCCGACACTAAGAGCAATTTATCATGGCCAATCCACCTAGCCCGCACATCTTTGGACTGTGGGAGGAAACCAGAGCACCCGGAGGAAACCCACGCAGACACAGGGAAGATGTGCAGACTCCGCACAGCACAACCGTCTATTTGTCTTTCCTAGGACGTCGATCTCCGGGGTCTCGCTTCCTACCTGGCTCACGACTCCTGGGCCGGTTCTCCTCCGGAAGCACGCGAGGAGCCAAAAGGCCGACCTCTTGGTCGAGCGGGTTCACCTCCTCCATGCGAACCCTCAGTACGCATACGTGACACAGTCTCCCTCAGGGACCTGGCCCCGCGGGTACCCCTGCGCCCACCATCACCTCACCGCTTCCTTCTACCTCCCCATCGACCCCATCAACTGGTACCCCTGCGCCCACCATCACCTCACCGCTTCCTTCTACCTCCCCATCAACTGGTACCCCTGTGCCCACCATCACCTCACCGCTTCCTTCTACCACCCCATCAACTGGTACCCCTGTGCCCACCATCACCTCACCGCTTCCCTCTACCTCCACATCTACCCCATCAACTGGCACCCCTGCGCCCACCATCACCTCACCGCTTCCTTCTACCTCCCCATCTACCCCATCAACTGGCACCCCTGTGCCCACCATCACCTCACCGCTTCCTTCTACCTCCCCATCTACCCCATCAACTGGTACCCCTGCGCCCACCATCACCTCACCGCTTCCTTCTACCTCCCCATCAACTGGTACCCCTGTGCCCACCATCACCTCACCGCTTCCCTCTACCTCCACATCTACCCCATCAACTGGCACCCCTGCACCCACCGTCACCTCACCGCTTCCTTCTACCTCCCCATCTACCCCATCAACTGGTACCCCTGCACCCACCGTCACCTCACCACTTCCTTCTACCTCCCCATCTACCCCATCAACTGGTACCCCTGCACCCACCGTCACCTCACCGCTTCCTTCTACCTCCACATCTACCCCATCAACTGGCACCCCTGCACCCACCGTCACCTCACCGCTTCCTTCTACCTCCCCATCTACCCCATCAACTCATCCGGGGTCCATTAGCACCGCCCCTGCGCCGTCACCCTGTCCGGGACCCTGTTGTGAGGACGACATGCTCCCGGAGTCGAAAGTCTCGATGCCAGCGCTTACACTGCGACGTTCACAGCGGACAATACACTCTCCCGTGAGACTGAACCTGTGAGTCCACTTCACCCCCGCCGGACATTTTTTTAACAGGGGGTGAATGTGGTGAGCCACGTACGGCTGTTGTATATATTATTGTATTTACTCACTGTTACTGTTGTGCTGTTGATGTTGTTGTTGGCTCCGCCTGTGGCTCCTCCCCTCTGAGAAGGTATATAACCCATCGATCCGGGACAGCCTCTCAGTGCGGGAGCAGCTACTGGTGGGCACATTCTAGCTGATTAAAACCACAGTTCTTGGAAACACCATTTCGATTGGATTGATTGGTATCAGAGAATACAGGCTGAGTGGCCATCTGCAGGCCCCCTAATGCAGGAAAGGCCAATAGGTGGCCATTTTGATTGGAGCCTAGTCCTTTTCCTGCCTTGACCACCTACCACTCTCCCCCCTCAGTCCTTCATACCTTCCTTCCCTCACTTCCTCACTCTTCCCAGCCCCTTGCTCAATCCCCCACCTCCTCCCCTGAGGACCGCGCACCCCCCACCCCCTCGCCATCCGCCCTCACCCTCTCGCTGACAGCGCTGTACTTGATGGCCAGTTCATCCCTCTCAGCTTGGCTCTGGGCCAGACGGTCCTCCACCCTGGCCAGCTCGCGCTGCAGGACGCCAAGTTCATCATTCAGTGAGGACGTACTCTCCATCTCGGGCCTACGGGCGACAGGAGGGGTGGGGAGGGAGGGAGAAAGGGAGGGGGGGAAAGCCAGTTAGAAACAGGGCCTTGTTAAGCCTCGAGCCTTCGCCCAAGACAACGGTCGAGTTGACCCCTCCAATCTCGACTCAAACTGTCCAATTTGTCCCCCTCCCCTTCAAGCCTGGCTGCACCGCCCCCACCTCAAGCTCCTGGACCCTCTTAGGTTCCAGCACTCTCTCTTCCCCTCTCCCTCTCTCACTCGGCCCATTCTTCCCGCCCTCCAATCCGAGAGTCCCTAAATATTTGACACGGGCAACATGGCAGGAAATTAAAAAGATTTGCCCCCAGGTTTTGAGGTCTACCGTCCGCAGTCCAATTAAAAACCTCCACCAATCTCCAACGGATGAATATAACTTGGCCCTTCTGCTCCTAGCGGAGGAGATAAAATTTCCCTTCAAGTTAATGTTCAAACACTTTCGCTCAACATCAAACTTTCTCTCACTCCCTGTCTCTCTCTCTCCCCCTCTATCTGTCCTTGTCTCCCTCTTTCTCTGTCACTCTGCCTCTGTATCTCTACGTCTCTCGTCTGTCTCTCTCTGTCTCTTGCTCTGTGTCTATGTGTGTCTCTCTCCCTCATTCTGTCTGTCTCTCTCTTCCTGTCCGTCTCTGTCTCCGTCCCATGCCTCCCTCACTGTCTCTCCCTCACTCTGTCTCTAACTCTCTCTCTGTCTCTCTCTCTGTCTCTGTTTCTGTCTCTCTCTCTCTCTTTCTGCCCGTCTCTCTCTCTCTCTCTCTGTTTCTGTCCGCCTCTGTCTCTCTCTCTCCGTCTCTAGCTCTCTTTTTCTGTCCATCTCTCTGTCTCCCTCACTCTGTCTCTCACTCTCTGTCTCCCTCAGTCTCGTCTGTGTCTATCACTCTCTCTGTCTCTCTCTCTCTCTCTGTCTCTCACTTCCTCTTGTCGCTCTCGGTCTCTCACTCTCTTCATTCCCACCCGGCCGGGTGAATGAATGAATGAACAAACGGTTAAAGGAGAGAAAGAGATGGACGCCTCTACCCGGTGACTTACCCCGCTCGTCCTCTGAACTCTGACCCTTCAGCGCGCTGTCCCACCCCTGACCCTCGCCCAGAGGCTGTGTTGCCGGAGGTGGGGGGAGGGGAGGATCGAGTATATAGGGGAGAGGGACAGTACGGATCGGGGGAGGGGAGGACAACAGGAATGTTGAAAAAGAGAGGATGTAGTCTGCAGGGTCCTAGAGGCCACAACGATCATCACGTGTGGCGAATCCATCCTGAACCCTCGACCCACCTCCCACCCTCCCCTCCCTATTTCCGTGACCTCCTCCTACCCCTACACCCCTCCCTATCTCTGTAACCTCCTCCTACCCCTACACCCCTCCCAAGCTCTGTAACCTCCTCCTACCCCTACACCCCTCCCTATCTCTGTAACCTCCTCCTACCCCTACACCCCTCCCAAGCTCTGTAACCTCCTCCTACCCCTACACCCCTCCCTATCTCTGTAACCTCCTCCAGCCCCTACACCCCTCCCTATCTCTGTAACTTCCTCCAGCCCCTACACCCCTCCCTATCTCTGTAACCTCCTCCTACCCCTACACCCCTCCCTATCTCTGTAACCTTCTCCTACCCCTACACCCCTCCCTATCTCTGTAGCCTCCTCCTACCTCCTCCCTATCTCTCTAACCTCCTCCAGCTCCTACATGTCATGATATTCAGATAAACATCAGGGTGTAAACACACATACACAATGATGGACAGATCAACAGACCAATCAATACACACAACACCACAGCCAATCACAGGCAAGAGCAGACACACTATAAACAGGGAACACCACAGTTCCCGCTCATTCCAGCAGGAGACAGCTCAGGGCACAGAGCTCACAGCAAGCCACTCAGACAGCCACCATGCGCTGAGTGCCTCTCCAAGATAGTGTTAGGGCTAGGTCCACAGGCTAGAGGGTGTGGTAGTATCAGGTATTGCGGTACCCGAGAGACTGTAGACCATTGGGTAAGCCTAGCAGCTTACCATTGGCTGTTTGGTATGTGGCTCCCGTCCCAGCAGCCCTCATTCTGTACCGAAGCTGCTGGGGAACAGATCTAGTCTATTAAAGCCTTCAGTTATGATATAACCTCGTCATCGAGTCTAATTGATCGTGCATCAATTTAATAGACTACTCTTAAGCTGAAAGAATGGATCTCCGAATCAAGCCGGAGTGCCTACAACTCAGCCCCCACGCGGAGAACTCGGTGGCGATATTTAAGCACTGTCTGGCGTGTTTTAAAGGCTACCTCGAGACGGCCGGAGGCATCCCCTCAGGAGAACAGAAACTGCATCTCCTGCACTCGAGAGTAAGCCCTGGGATCTACACCCTCATCGAGGAGGCGGAGGACTATGATGATGCGATCGAACTGTTAAAGGGACATTATATACGCCCTGTAAACCAGGTCTACGCACGTCACCTGCTTGCAACTAGACGGCAAAGCCCCGGGGAATCACTGGAGGATTTCTACCGTGCGCTACTGGTGCTGGGCAGAAACTGTGGCTGCCCGCAAGTTTCGGGCAGCGAGCACACGGAACTTCTAATCCGGGATGCCTTCGTAGCAGGTATGAGCTCTTCAGAGATCCGACAAAGACTTTTAGAAAAGGACACCCTGGGACTGAGAGAAGCACGGGCCCTGGCAGGGTCCATGGATGTTGCCTCCAGAAACGTGCAGTCCTATGCGCCCGACCGTGCGGCGGCCCCCTGGGCTGCGTAGCATCCCGCAGCGGCAGCCCCACTGACCTTCCCCGTGTCCCCGCAGGCCTGCGCTGTAAGACGGCCCGCGAGCTCCGTTGGGCCCCGCTGCTTCTTCTGCGGGCAGGCGAAGCACCCCCGCCAGCGTTGCCCAGCCGCACCTCCACCTGCAAAGGGTGCGGCAAGAAGGGCCATTTTGTGGGGGTCTGCCAAGCACGAGCCGTGGCCGTGGTCTCCAATGACTCCGGACCGCCGCGGCAACCTTCCCTTCGGGCCCCAGGCGGCCAGCACTCACCGCCACCCCCCTATCCGAGGACCACGCCCGACCCACGGCTGTGGCCATCTTGCCCCTCGGACGCCACGCTGGACGGATGGGAGCCGTCATTTTGTCCATCCCCGCCGCCATTTTGTACATCCCCAACCACCATGTGCGATCCATGGGAGACGCCATCTTGGATGGGGCCCTAGGCCCCCAGCACAGCCGACTACATGCTGCCCGATCACAGCCCACAACTGCTCCATCTGGCCTCGGTGACGCTGGACCAGAATCGACCTCGCAACAGCAACGACGACGATCTTCATTAACGGCCATGAGACGTCTTGCCTGATTGACTCTGGGAGCACAGAAAGCTTTGTTCACCCCGACACGGTAAGACGCTGTTCACTTGTAACCCACCCTGTAAATCAAAGGATCTCCCTGGCCTCCGGGTCACATTCGGTGGAGATAAAGGGGTTCTGCCTAGCAGACCTCACTGTCCAAGGCAGGAAATTCAGCAATTTCCGCCTGTATGTCCTGCCGCACCTCTGCTCAGCTACCCTCCTGGGGCTGGACTTCCAATGCAACTTGCAAAGCCTCACTTTTAAATTTGGCGGCCCTATACCCCCCCCTTACTGTCTGCGGCATCGCGACCCTTAAGGTCGACCCGCGTTCCCTGTTTGCAAACCTCACCCTGGATTGCAAACCCATCGCCACCAGGAGCAGACGGTACAGTGCCCAGGACCGGACCTTCATCAGGTCAGAGGTCCAAAGGCTGCTGAGGGAAGGGGTCATCGAAGCGAGCAACAGTCCCTGGAGAGCTCAAGTAGTGGTGGTAAAGACCGGGGAGAAACATAGGATGGTCATTGACTACAGTCAGACCATCAACAGGTTTACGCAACTGGATGCGTACCCTCTCCCCCGCATATCCGACCTGGTGAACCGGATCGCGCAATACAAGGTCTTCTCCACGGTGGATCGCAAGTCCGCCTACCATCAGCTACCCCTCCGCACGAGTGACCGCAACTACACTGCCTTCGAAGCAGATGGGCGGCTCTACCAATTTTTAAGTGTTCCCTTTGGTGTCACTAATGGGGTCTCGGTCTTCCAACGCTAGATGGACCGAATGGTTGACCGGTACGGCTTACGCGCAACGTTCCCATATCTTGATAATGTCACCATCTGTGGCCATGACCAGCAGGACCACGACACGGGGCGGTCCTAAGATGGCGGCCTCCATGAGTCGCACGTGGCGGGCGGCGTCGAAGATGGCATCCAAAATGGCGGCCTCCACTGGCCGCACGAGGCGGATGACGTGTCAGAAGGGGACGGTCCCGGCAGGCAAGATGCCACGCTGTGGGACCTGTGAGCTTCAGGTCGGGCATGGCAGACTTTGGGTCTGGGAGCTTGAGGCCGGGCCTGACAGACCTTGGCAAAGTGTGCCTTCTTACCGCACTCGTTGTAGGTCGCGTTCCGAGCAGGACAACGCTGTCTGGGGTGCTGGCCCTGGCCACAGAAGTAGCAGTATGGCCCCCCCAGAGTTGGCGGGCTGCCGCGCGGCACAGGCTTGTGACGGGCCCGGGCCGGGTGATGGCCGCGCCTCCGACGTCCATGAGGGTGCTGCGTGGTCGGACGTGAAGGCATCCATGTTTTGGAATGCTACTTCCAAAGAGCTAGAGAGCTGCACAGTGTCCTTGAGGTCCAGGGTACCCCCTTCGAGCAAGCGTTGTCGGATATAATTAGACTGGACTCCGACCACATAATCCCTGATTAGGAGCTCAGAGTGCTGAACTGCCGTAACTGCCTGGCAGTTACAATTCCGGGCGAGTACTCGCAGGTCACGCAGGAATTCGGCCAGTGATTCACCAGGGCGCTGACGCCTCGTGGCAAGGAGATGTCGAGCGAACACCTCATTCACTGCCCTCATGAACTGTCCTTTTAGCAGTGCGATTGCCTCTGCGTATGAGGCCGCGTCTCTGATCAACAGAAACATTTTGGGGCTCACCCGGGCGTTGAGACGCAGCTTGTGCACCTCGGTGACGGCGTCGGTCGATGAGTCGAGGTAAGCCTCGAAACAGCTTAGCCAGTACTCGAAGATCGCAGTGGCGTCGGCTGCCTCCAGGTCAAGTTCAAGTCGTTCAGGCTTAAGAGTGGCATCCATTGTAATATCTCAGTGTATTAAATTGATGGACCATCAATAATAGACAAAGCGAGTTATAGAACTAAATTGTGGCTTTGATACACTGAGATGTGTGCCTGCCTGCTGCTGATCCCTCACTGGGGGCAGGGCCACAGATCAGCCAACTATATACAAAGCCCGAGGGGCGGAGCCAACAGAAGCAACAACAACAACAACAGTAAGTAACAATGGAACAAACCATAACAGTGAATATATATACAGCAGTGAGTAACAGTGCAACGTGGTTCACCACATCTAGTCCCTACAATCCTCCCTATCTCTGTAACCTCCGCCAGCCCCTACAACATAAGAACTTAAGAACTAGGAGCAGGAGTAGGCCACCTGGACCCTCGAGCCTGCTCCACCATTCAATGAGATCATGGCTGATCTTTTGTGGACTCAGCTCCACTTTCCGGCCCGAACACCATAACCCTTAATCCCTTTATTCTTCAAAAAACTATCTATCTTTATCTTAAAAACATTTAATGAAGGAGCCTCTACTGCTTCACTGGGCCTTCCCTATCATGTAACCTCCTCCAGCCCTACACCCCTCCCTATCTCTGTAACCTCCTCCAACCCCTACACTCCTCCCTATCTCTGTAACCTCCTCCAGCCCCTACAACCTTCCCTATCTCTGTAACCTCCTCCAGCCCCTACACCCCTCCCTATCTCTGTAACCTCCTCCAACCCCTACACTCCTCCCTATCTCTGTAACCTCCTCCAGCCCATACAACCTTCCCTAACTGTAACCTAATCCAGCCCCCTACACCCCTCCCTATCTCTGCAACCTCCTCCAGCCCCCTACACCCCTCCCTATCTCTGTAACCAAATCCAGCCCCCTACACCCCTCCCAATCTCTGTAACCTCCTCCAGCCCCTACAACCTTCCCTATCTCTGTAACCTCCTCCAGACCCTACACCCCTCCCTATCTCTGTAACCTCCTCCAGCCCCTACACCCCTCCCTATCTCTGTAACCTCCTCCAGCCCCTACAACCCTCCCTATCTCTGTAACCTCCTCCAGCCCCTACACCCCTCCCTATCTCTGTAACCTCCTCCAGCCCCTAAAACCCTCCGTATCTCTATAACCTCCTCCAGCCCCTACACACCCCCTATGTAACCTCCTTCAACCCCTACACCTCCCTATCTCTGTAACCTCCTCCAGCCCCTGCAACCCTCCCTATCTCAGTAATTCCTCCGGGGGGCTGGTTTAGCACAGGGCTAAATCACTGTCTTTGAAAGCAGACCACGGCAGGCCAGCAGCATGGTTCAATTCCTGTACCAGCCTCCCCGAACAGGTGCCGGAATGTGGCGACTAGAGGCTTTTCACAGTAACTTCATTTGAAGCCTACTTGTGACAATAAGCGACTTTCAATTCCTCCAGCCCATACAACCGTCCCTATCTCTGTAACCTCCTCCAGCCCCTACACCCTTCCCTATTCCTGGAACCTCCTCCAGCCCGTACAATCCTCCCTATCCCTGTAACCTCCTTCAATACCCTACACCCCTCCCTATCTCTGTAATATTCTCCAGCCCCTGCACCCCACTATGTCTGTAACCACCTCCAGACCCTATCTCTGGGCCCTGTTTTATTTCTGAGGCAAAATTCTCCCAAACGGCACGATGTCCGCCGACTGGCGCCCAAAACGGCGCCAATCAGACGGGCATCGCGCCGCCCCAAAGGTGCGGAATGCTCCGCATCTTTGGGGGCCGAGCCCCAACATTGAGGGGCTAGGCCGACGCCGGAGGGATTTCCGCCCCGCCAGCTGGCGGAAACGGCCTTTGTTGCCCCGCCAGCTGGCGCGGAAATGACATGTCGGGGCGGCGCATGCGCGGGAGCGTCAGCGGCCGCTGACAGTTTCCCCCGCATGCGCAGTGGAGGGAGTCTCTTCCGCCTCCGCCATGGTGGAGACCGTGGCGGAGGCGGAAGGGAAAGAGTGCCCCCACGGCACAGGCCCGCCCACGGATCGGTGGGCCCCCGATCGCGGGCCAGGCCACAGTGGGGGCACCCCCCGGGGCCAGCTCGCCCCGCGCCCCCCCAGGACTCCGGAGCCCGCCCACGCCGCCTTGTCCCGCCGGTAAGAAAGGTACTTTAATTTACGCCGGCGTGACGGGCAATTTATCGGCGGGACTTCGGCCCATCCGGGCCGGAGAATCGAGCAGGGGGGCCCGCCAACCGGCGCGGCCCGATTCCCGCCCCCGCCGAATATCCGGTACCGGAGACTTCGGCAACCGGCGGGGGCGGGATTCACGGCAGCCCCCGGCGATTCTCCGACCCGGCGGGGGGTCGGAGAATGACGCCCCTGATTCTGAAAGAGACCAGCAAGATCTTCGAGGCAGAGTGGGGGACCATTCACGAGGGGTGAGACAACAGGTGGGGGAATCAGGATGGACATATCTTCACCCACTCAACCCCCCCCACCACCCCTTCCTAGCAGCCCCACTGTGGTGAATGTATAATTACTGATAATTCACCAGTACACTGCATTATGTTGTGTTATTATCCCTGTGGGCTCCACCTATGGGCCATTGTGTGGCTTCACCCACAAGGGATATGTTGGGCCATGTATGGGCTCCGCCCATGGCTCCACCCCTTTACAGGAAGTATAAAGGCTGCTGACCTGCGGGGCCGCCTTCAGTATTGTACCGGTCACAGACAGGCTCAGTTCTAAGCTGATTAAAACCACGGTTTACTTCTCCACGTGTCTTCGAGTGAATTGATGGTCGCATCAATTTAATCAGCTTAAAATACTACTATGGAATCAGCCCTCAAACCTGACAGCCTGGAACTCGATGCACAGGCCGCGGAGGCGAAATAATCTTTTTCACATTGGCTTCGCTGCTTCAAGGCCTCTCTCGCCGCGTCGTCTACGCCATCCGTCACTGACGACCAGAAGCTGAGCCTCCTCCACGCACGGGTGAGCCATCGCATTTCTGTCCAGCTCGACGAAGCCACTTGCTATACAGAGGCCCTCGCACTACTCGAACGCCTCTACGTGCGGCCTGTGAACGAGGTCTACGCGCGACACGTCGTCACCACTCGCCGCCAGCGCCCTGGGGAGTCGCTAGATGATTACCTACGCGACCTCAAAGCCCTCGCGCGCAACTGGAACTACCAGGCCGTTACAGCCCCTCAGCACATGGAGCTCGCCGTCCGAGACATTTACGTGGCGGGGGTCCGATCGAACTATGTGAGACAGCGCCTGCTCGAAAAAGGGGCCCAGGACCTGGACGACACGGTAAAACTGGCTACCTCTCTGGAGGCCGCTTTTCAGAGCCTTACTGCGTTCCCGGCCGATCACGCGACCTCCACGTGGGCCCCCGACCCAAGACTACTCCAGGCCTATGCCGTGCGGCCGCCCGCCCATCATGGGGGGCTACCCTGCTACTTTTGCGGCCAGTCCCAACACCCCCGACTGCACTGCCCGGCCCGTAACGCGAACTGCAGCAGCTGCGGGCGAAAAGGACACTTCGCCAAGGTCTGCCTGGCCAGGTCTAAGAACTCGAACTCACAGACCCGATCCACAGACTCACAAGCCCGCAGACCCAGCAATATGGCAGCGTGTCTGCCGACTCCGCCCCCTCACAACACGTGCGACTCACGGGGGCCGCCATCTTGGCCATTCTCCCCCATGCGGCCGGCCCCGTGCGATCCATTGGGGCCGCCATCTTGGACGCCATCTTCCTCACCGCTCACCACGCTCGACCAACGGGGGTCGCCATCTTGGCCGCCATCTGCTACGCCGCTCGACGCATACGACCTGCTCGGACAGCCATCGCGGGGCTGCCCCAGCACCTCCGGTCACGCCGCCGGCTACCCACACCTCAGCGCGGTCACCCTGGACCAGTCGCGACCTAAGCACCTCTGGAGCTCCATGATGGCCGTCCGGGTTAAAGGGTACGAGACACCTTGCCTTTTCGACTCCGGGACCACAGAGAGCTTTATTCACCCGGACATGGTAAGATGCTGCTCGCTCCCAATATTCCCGATGCAACAAACCATCTCCCTCGCCTCTGGGTCGCACTCGGTGCAAATCTAAGGGTGCACTACTGCAACCCTAGCAATAGAGGGCGCTGAGTACGCTAACTTTAAACTATATGTGCTCCCAGACCTCTGCGCTCCTCTCCTTTTGGGACTCGACTTCCAGTGCAACCTCAGGAGCCTAACTCTTAAGTTTGGGGGGGCCCTGCCCCCGCTCACAATATGCAGCCTCACACCCCTAAAAATCGACCCCCCCCCCCCGTAGCGCACAAAGACTCCATGAGACGAAAAGAGTGAAGTCGATGAGGCTTTATTAAGCGTGTCTGTTCCCCAGCAGCCCGATAGTAAACTGGCCTGCGGGGGAAGGCACCGGCTTCTTATACTTCGCCTTCAGGGCGGAGTATGAGGTCAACGGCCAACCAGGACCCGGGATCTGTCAGCCAATGACATTAGGGCTTCCAGTCCCACATGACCCCCAATACATACTACCACATTCACCCCTTGTCAAAAATGAACCCGGCGGGGTGATGCTTCGTATGGTGGTAAGGGTTTACAGGGCTGGTCCTGGGAGGATAGAACAGTTACATGGTAGTACAGTATTGGACAGTATCGTCCTGTTACAACTATTTACAGAGGGTATAGGAAAAACAAAATGGTCATTGAACAGTCCATCTTTGTTTTACATCGACGCCACGAGTCGGTCGGGCGGTCTGGTCGTCCGTGTCAATCGCCTCGGCCCCGGCGGTGGTGGTGGTGCTTGTACCAGCGTTGTCGCCTCCGGGAGCCGCACGGTTTCAGCTGTCGGTGCAAAGGGGAGGGGGACTGATCTTCCTGGGAAGGGGGCGGTCGCGGGGTGCGGCGGCGGCGGGAAGGGGGGCGGTTGGGTTGATGGTGTCGGGGGGGTGTGCGTGGTGCCGGCGGGCGCCAGATCCCGCAGGGAGACCGTGTCCTGTCAGCCGTCGGGGTACTCCACGTAGGCGTACTGGGGGTTTGCGTGGAGGAGGTGAACCCTTTCGACCAACGGGTCCGCCTTATGTGCCCGCACATGCTTTCGGAGCAGGGTGGGTCCTGGGGCCGCCAGCCAGGTTGGCAGCGACGTTCCAGAGGAGGACCTCCTAGGGAAGACAAGGAGACGCTCGTGCGGCGTTTGATTAGTGCTCGTACATAATAACGACCGGATGGAATGGAGAGCGTCCGGGAGGACCTCCTGCCACCGTGAAACTGGGAGATCCCTGGACCGTAGGGCCAGTAGGACGGCCTTCCAGACCGTGCCGTTCTCCCTTTCTACTTGCCCGTTCCGCCGGGGGTTGTAGCTGGTCGTCCTGCTTGAGGCTATGCCCTTGCTGAGCAGGAACTGGCGCAGCTCGTCACTCATGAAAGAGGACCCCCTGTCGCTGTGGACGTATGCGGGGTAACCGAACAGTGTGAAGATGCTGTTCAGGGCTTTAATGACTGTGGCCGCGGTCATGTCGGAGCAGGGAATGGCAAAAGGGAAGCGGGAGTATTCGTCCACTACATTAAGGAAATATGCGTTGCGGTCGGTGGAGGGGAGGGGCCCTTTGAAATCCAGACTGAGGCGTTCAAAGGGGCGGGAAGCCTTAATCAGGTGCGCTCCATCTGGCCTGAAAAAATGCGGCTTGCATTCCGCGCAGATGTGGCAGTCCCTTGTGACTGTACGGACCTCTTCTAAAGAGTATGGGAGATTGCGGGACTTGATGAAGTGGTAAAACCGAGTGACCCCCGGGTGGCAGAGGTCCTCGTGGAGGGTTTGGAGGCGGTTAATTTGTGCGTTGGCACATGTGCCGCGGGATAGGGCATCGGACGGCTCGTTCAGCTTTCCGGGCCGGTACAAGATCTCATAGTTAAAGGTCTTGTCATTTTTAATCTTGCCCCGCTGTGCATTATCGAACATGAAGGCTACCGACCGTTGGTCAGTGAGGAGAGTGAATCTCCTGCCGGCCAGGTAATGCCTCCAATGTCGCACAGCTTCCACTATGGCTTGGGCTTCCTTTTCCACTGAGGAGTGGCGGATTTCTGAGGCGTGGAGGGTTCGGGAGAAAAAGGCCACGGGTCTGCCCGCTTGGTTGAGGGTGGCCGCTAGAGCTACGTCGGAGGCGTCGCTCTCGACCTGGAAGGGGAGGGACTCGTCGATGGCGCGCATCGTGGCCTTTGCGATGTCCGCTTTGATGCGGCTGAAGGCCTGGCAAGCCTCTGTCGACAGAGGGAAGGTCGTGGTCTGTATTAGGGGGCGGGCCTTGTCTGCGTACTGGGGGACCCACTGGGCGTAGTACGAAAAGAACCCCAGGCAGCGTTTCAGGGCTTTTGGGCAGTGCGGGAGGGGAAATTCCATGAGTGCGCGCATACGGTCGGGGTCGGGGCCTATTATCCCATTGCGCACTATGTAGCCCAGAATGGCTAGCCGATCGGTGCTAAAAACGCACTTGTCCTCGTTGTACGTGAGGTTCAAGGCTTTGGCGGTCTGGAGGAATTTTTGGAGGTTGGCGTCGTGGTCCTGCTGATCGTGGCCGCAGATGGTTACATTGTCGAGGTAAGGGAACGTGGCCCGTAACCCATGTTGATCAACCATTCGGTCCATCTCCCGTTGGAAGACCGAGACCCCGTTTGTGACGCCAAAAGGGACCCGTAGGAAATGGTATAATCGCCCGTCTGCCTCGAAGGCTGTGTACTTGCGTTCACTTGGGCGGATGGGGAGCTGATGGCAGGCGGACTTGAGGTCCACGGTGGAGAAAACTTTATACTGGGCAATCCGATTGACCATGTCGGATATGCGGGGGAGAGGGTACGCGTCTAGTTGTGTGTACCTGTTGATGGTCTGGCAAAAGTCAATGACCATCCTTTGTTTCTCCCCTGTCTTCACTACTACCACCTGCGCTCTCCAGGGACTATTGCTGGCCTGGATTATGCCCTCCTTTAGTAGCCGCTGGACTTCGGACCGAATGAAGGTCCGGTCCTGGGCGCTGTACCGTCTGCTCCTAGTGGCGACGGGTTGGCAATCCGGGGTGAGGTTTGCAAACAAGGACGGGGGTTGCACCTTGAGGGTAGCGAGGCCGCAGTTAGTGAGTGGGGGTATGGGGCCGCCGAATTTAAACGTAAGGCTCTGTAGGTTACATTGGAAGTCTAAGCCCAGCAATGTGGGGGCACAGAGTTGGGGAAGGACGTTAAGTTTGTCGTTTTTGAATTCCCTCCCCTGTACCGTTAGGGTGACTATGCAGAATCCCTGGATCTGTACGGGGTGGGATCCTGCAGCTAGGCAAATCTTTTGTGCGCTGGGGTAGGTAGTTAAGGAACAGCGTCTTACCGTGTCGGGGTGTATAAAACTTTCCGTGCTCCCGGAGTCGACTAGGCATGGCGTCTCGTGGCCGTTAATTAGGACCGTTGTCGTCGTCGTCTGGAGAGTCCGGTGCCGAGCCTGATCGAGCATAACCGAAGCGAGCCGTGGTTGTAGTAGTGGGGTGTGGTCCGTTGTTGCCGTCCAAGATGGCGTCGGGGATGGACAAAGTGGCTGCCCCCATACATCGCCCGTGGCTGAGGGGTCACAAGATGGCGTCGGGGATGGACAAAATGGCCGCCCCCATGCGTCGTACAGGTCGGGGGCGGTCCAAGATGGCGGCGCCCCTCCTCCCCTCGTGGTGGTCGGGACCCAAAATGGCGGCGTCTGCGGGTCGCACATGGTGTGCTGGGGGGTCTGGGGAGCGCTAGGACCGCGCGGAGTTCCTTCACTGCGAGCGCCAGGGCCGTGGGCGCTAGGACCGCGCGGAGCTCCCTCTCTGCGAGCGCCAGGGCCGCGGGCGCTAGGACCGCGCGGAGCTCCCTCTCTGCGAGCGCCAGGGCCGCGGGCGCTAGGACCGCGCGGAGCTCCCTCGCCGGGGACAGCGGTGGTCGGGGCCCAGGTAAGTTGCGCCGGCGGGTCAGGCGTGGGGCGCGGGACGGGGGTGAGGGCCCAGGTCGGCGGCACCGGCGGGTAAGTCGTGGGGCCGCGAGCGCAAGGAGCGCGAGGAGCTCCCTCACCGGGGACAGCGGCGGTCGGGGCCGTAGGCGCGGGTAGCGCGGCGTAGAACTCGTCCATCGATTCCGGGAGCTTGCCGTCTCGTCGCGAGCTGGTAGCGAGCGTAGATTTGGTTAACTGGGCGGACATAGAGACTTTTCAGTGCTGCGAACGCAGTCTGGAAATCGTCAGTGTCTTCAATGAGGGTGAAAATCTCCGTGCTCACCCTCGAGTGCAGGACCTGCAGTTTTTGGTCTTCTGTGACCCGGCCGGTGGCCGTTCTGAGGTAGGCCTCGAAACAAGTCTGCCAGTGTTTGAAGGCTGCTGCCGCGTTCACTGCGTGGGGGCTGATCCTCAGGCATTCTGGAATGATCCTGAGCTCCATAGTCCTTTTTAGACACGATTAATAAATTGTAGCGCACAAAGACTCCGTGAGACGAATAGAGTGAAGTCGAGGAGGCTTTATTAAGCGTGTCTGTTCCCCAGCAGCCCGATAGTAAACTGGCCTGCGGGGGAAGGCACCGGCTTCTTATACTTCGCCTCTGTCGACAGAGGGAAGGTCGTGGTCTGTATTAGGGGGCGGGCCTTGTCTGCGTACTGGGGGACCCACTGGGCGTAGTACGAAAAGAACCCCAGGCAGCCCTGCATAGTGTCTTCACCCTGTTTGGTTTCCCCAGTTATGTCCACAGTGACCGGGGCTCGTTGTTCATGAGCGACGAACTGTGTCAGTACCTGGTCAGTAAGGGCATCGCATCGAGCAGGACTACCAGTTACAACCCCAGGGGAAACGGGGAGGTGGAGAGGGAGAACGCGACGGTCTGGAAGACCGTCCTACTGACCCTGCGGTCCAGGAATCTCCCAGTTTCTCACTGGCAGGAGATCCTCCCCGATGCACTGCACTCTATTGGGTCCCTCCTTTGCACGGCCACAAACCAGACTCCTCATGACCGTTTGTTTGTTTTCCCTCGGGGAGCTACCTCAGGGGCCTCGCTTCCGCCCTGGCTGATGACACCGGCTCCAGTCCTCCTCCGAAAACATGTTCGGAGCCATAAGACCGACCCCCTGGTAGCGAGGGTCCAGCCCCTACACTCCAACCCACACCATGCGTACGTCGAACACCCCGATGGCCGGTAAGATACCGTCTCCCTGCGGGACCTGGCGCCCGCAGGCTCCAACACCACTCCCACTACTGCATCCCCCACACTGTGCCCCGACCAACCTCCCATATTCAGCGCCCCCACCCCTATATGGTTCCCACGCTCCCTCCCACCCGCCGCACCGGTCCACAGGAATGAAGCTCCGGAAGAGCCGCTCCCGGAGTCCACGCCTGTGCCTGCTCCGGACCCACTTCCACAGCCACCCGAAGCGGCTGCAACACCAGTGGTTCGGCGGTCGCAACGTACGATCCGGGCACCGGACCGACTGAATCTATGAGCCCATCACCCTACATCTTGTAGCTGTGCAACTACGGGAACCATCGCCTGTGTAGCGCACAAAGACTCCATGAGACGAATAGAGTGAAGTCGATGAGGCTTTATTAAGCGTGTCTGTTCCCCAGCAGCTCGATAGTAAACTGGCCTGCGGGGGAAGACACCGGCTTCTTATACTTCGCCTTCAGGGCGGAGCTTGAGGTCAACGGCCAACCAGGACCCGGGATCTGTCAGCCAATGACATTAGGGCTTCCAGTCCCACATGACCCCCAATACATACTACCACATTCACCCCTTGTCAAAAATGAACCCGGCGGGGTGATGCTTCGTATGGTGGTAAGGGTTTACAGGGCTGGTCCTGGGAGGATAAAACATTCACATGGCAATACAGTATTGGACAATTTCGTCCTGTTGTAACTATTTACAGAGGGTATAGGAAGAAAAGCAAAATGTTCTTGTGAACAGTCCATATTTGTGTTACATCGACACCACGAGTCGGTCGGGCGGTCTGGTCGTCCGTGTCGATCGCCTCGGCCCCGGCGGTGGTGGTAGTGCTTGTACCAGTGTTGTCGCCTCCAGGAGCCGTACGGTTTCAGCTGTCGGTGCAAAAGGGAGGGGGACCGATCCTCCTGGGAAGGGGGCGGTCGCGGGGTGCGGCGGTGGCAGGAAGGGGGGGGGTTGGGTTGATGGTGTCGGGGGGGTGTGCATGTTGCCGGCGGGCGCCAGGTCCCACAGGGAGACCGTGTCCTGTCGGCCGTCGGGGTACTCCACGTAGGCGTACTGGGGGTTTGCGTGGAGGAGGTGAACCCTTTCGACCAACGGGTCCGCATTATGTGCCCGCACATGCTTTCGGAGCAGGATGGGTCCTGGGGCCGCCAGCCAGGTCGGCAGCGACGTTCCAGAGGAGGACCTCCTAGGGAAGACAAGGAGACGCTCGTGAGGCGTTTGATTAGTGCTCGTACATAATAACGACCGGATGGAATGGAGAGCGTCCGGGAGGACCTCCTGCCACCGTGAAACTGGGAGATCCCTGGACCGTAGGGCCAGTAGGACGGCCTTCCAGACCGTGCCGTTCTCCCTTTCTACTTGCCCGTTCCCCCGGGGGTTGTAGCTGGTCGTCCTGCTTGAGGCTATGACCTTGCTGAGCAGGAACTGGCGCAGCTCGTCACTCATGAAAGAGGACCCCCTGTCGCTGTGGACGTATGCGGGGTAACCGAACAGTGTGAAGATGCTGTTCAGGGCTTTAATGACTGTAGCCGCGGTCATGTCAGAGCAGGGAATGGCAAAAGGGAAGCGGGAGTATTCGTCCACTACATTAAGAAAATATGCGTTGCGGTCGGTGGAGGGGAGGGGCCCTTTGAAATCGAGACTGAGGCGTTCAAAGGGGCGGGAAGCCTTAATCAGGTGCGCTCCATCTGGCCTGAAAAAATGCGGCTTGCATTCCGCGCAGATGTGGCAGTCCCTTGTGACTGTACGGACCTCCTCTAAAGAGTATGGGAGATTGCGGGACTTGATGAAGTGGTAAAACCGAGTGACCCCCGGGTGGCAGAGGTCCTCGTGGAGGGTTTGGAGGCGGTTAATTTGTGCGTTGGCACATGTGCCGCGGGATAGGGCATCGGACGGCTCGTTCAGCTTTCCGGGACGGTACAAGATCTCATAGTTGAAGGTGGAGAGCTCGATCCTCCACCTTAAGATCTTGTCATTTTTAATTTTGCCCCGCTGTGCATTATCGAACATGAAAGCTACCGACCGTTGGTCAGTGAGGAGAGTGAATCTCCTGCCGGCCAGGTTATGCCTCCAATGTCGCACAGCTTCCACTATGGCTTGGGCTTCCTTTTCCACTGAGGAGTGGCGGATTTCTGAGGCGTGGAGGGTTCGGGAGAAAAAGGCCACGGGTCTGCCCGCTTGGTTAAGGGTGGCCGCTAGAGCTACGTCGGAGGCGTCGCTCTCGACCTGGAAGGGGAGGGACTCGTCGATGGCGCGCATCGTGGCCTTTGCGATATCCGCTTTGATGCGGCTGAAGGCCTGGCAAGCCTCTGTCGACAGAGGGAAGGTCGTGGTCTGTATTAGGGGGCGGGCCTTGTCTGCGTACTGGGGGACCCACTGGGCGTAGTACGAAAAGAACCCCAAGCAGCGTTTCAGGGCTTTTGGGCAGTGCGGGAGGGGAAATTCCATGAATGCGCGCATACGTTCGGGGTCGGGGCCTATTATCCCATTGCGTACTATGTAGCCCAGAATGGCTAGCCGGTCGGTGCTAAAAACACACTTGTCCTCGTTGTACGTGAGGTTCAAGGCTTTGGCGGTCTGGAGGACTTTCTGGAGGTTGGCGTCGTGGTCCTGCTGATCGTGGCCGCAGATGGTTACATTGTCGAGCTACGGGAACGTGGCCCGCAACCCATGTTGATCAACCATTCGGTCCATCTCCCGTTGGAAGACCGATACCCCGTTTGTGACGCCAAAAGGGACCCGTAGGAAATGGTATAATCGCCCGTCTGCCTCGAAGGCTGTGTACTTGCGGTCACTTGGGCGGATGGGGAGCTGATGGTAGGCGGACTTGAGGTCCACGGTGGAGAAGACTTTATATTGGGCAATCCGATTGACCATGTCGGATATGCGGGGGAGAGGGTACGCGTCTAGTTGTGTGTACCTGTTGATGGTCTGGCTGTAGTCAATGACCATCCTTAGTTTCTCCCCTGTCTTCACTACTACCATCTGCGCTCTCCAGGGACTATTGCTGGCCTGGATTATGCCCTCCTTTAGTAGCCGCTGGACTTCGGACCGAATGAAGGTCCGGTCCTGGGCGCTGTACCGTCTGCTCCTAGTGGCGACGGGTTTGCAATCCGGGGTGAGGTTCGCAAACAAGGACGGGGGTTGCACTTTGAGGGTTGCGAGGCCGCAGATAGTGAGTGGGGGTATGGGGCCGCCGAATTTGAACGTAAGGCTCTGTCGATTACATTGGAAATCTAATCCCAGCAAGGTGGGGGCACAGAGTTGGGGAAGGACGTTAAGTTTGTAGTTTTTGAACTCCCTCCCCTGCACCGTAAGGGTAACTATGCAGAATCCCTGGATCTGTACGAGTGGGATCCTGCAGCTATGCAAATCTTTTGTGCGCTGGGATAGGTGGTCAAGGAACAGCGTCTTACCGTGTCGGGGTGTATAAAGCTTTCCGTGCTCCCGGAGTCGACTAGGCATGGCGTCTCGTGGCCGTTTATTAGGACCGTTGTCGTCGTCGTCTGGAGTGTCCGGGGCCGAGCCTGATCGAGCGTAATCGAAGCGAGCCGTGGTTGTATTAGTGGAGTGGGGTCCATTGTTGCCGTCCAAGATGGCGTCGGGGATGAACAAAATGGCCGCCCCCATACATCGCACGTGGCTGGGGGGTCACAAGATGGCGGCGGGAGTGGACAAAATGGCCGCCCCCATGCGTCGTACAGGTCTGGGGCGGTCCAAGATGGCGGCCCACCTCCTCCCCTCGTGGTGGTCGGGACCCAAAATGGCGGCGTCTGCGGGTCGCACATCGGCGCCTCTCCTCCCCTCGTGGTGGTCGGGACCCAAAATGGCGGCGTCTGCGGGTCGCACATGGTGTGCTGGGGGGCTGGGGAGCGCAAGGACCGCGAGTGCTAGGACCGCGCGGAGCTCCCTCACCGCGAGCACTAGGACCGCGAGCGCTAGGACCGCGCGGAGCTCCCTCACCGGGGACAGCGGTGGTCGGGGCCCAAGTCGACGGCGCCGGCGGGTCAGGCGTGGGGCCGCGAGTGCAAAGACCGCGCGGAGCTCCCTCACCGGGGACAGCGGTGTTCGGGGCCCAAGTAGGTGGCGCCGGCGGGTCAGGCGTGGGGCGCGGGGTGGGGGTTAGGGTGGCGTTAGGGACGCGAAAAACTCCCTCCTCTCCGTGGAGAGTGTTGGCCAGGACCCAAAGCGGTAGCGCCGGTGGCGGGTCATACATGGGCTGCGGGGAGGGGGGTTGGGGAGCGTAAGCGGCGTGCAGGGCTCCCAGTTCTCCCGGGGCCGCGGTGGTCGGGACCCAGAGCGGCTGCGCCTGCGGGTCGTACATGGCGTGCTGGGGGGGTTGGGGCGCATAGACTGCTTGCAGGGCTCCCTGTGCTCCCGGGACAGCGGCGACCTCGCGGGACCGGCACACAACCGCATAATGGCCCTTTTTCCCGCAGCTTTTGCAGATAGCTGCGCGGGCCGGGCAGCGCTGTCGGGGGTGTTTCGCCTGGCCGCAGAAATAACAGCGGGCGCCCCCGGTGCGACTCGGCGCTTGGACTGCGCAAGCCTGTGGGGTGTCCGGGGGGGGGGTAGGGGGTTTGCCGCGACGGGTACGTACGGGGCCCAGTGGCCTGCCGCGCGGTCGGGGCCGTAGGCGCGGTATTACGCGCGGCCACGTCTAGGGAGGCTGCTAGGGCCCATGCCTCTGATAGTACTAGCGACTCTTTTTCTAGAAGTCTTTGGCGGATTTGGGAGGATTGCATACCTGCCACAAAAGCATCGCGCATTAACATGTCCGTGTGTTCGTTTGCATTCACCGACGGGCAGCTGCAGGCTCGTCCCAAAATCAGCAGCGCGGCGTAGAACTCGTCCATCGATTCTCCGGGAGCTTGCCGTCTCGTCGCGAGCTGGTAGCGAGCGTAGATTTGGTTAACTGGGCGGACATAGAGACTTTTCAGTGCTGTGAACGCCGTCTGGAAATCCTCCGCGTCTTCGATGAGGGAGAAAATCTCCGTGCTCACCCTCGAGTGCAGGACCTGCAGTTTTTGTTCGTCTGAGACTCGGCCGGTGGTCGTTCTGATGTGGGCCTCGAAGCAAGTTTGCCAGTGCTTGAAGGCTGCTGCCGCGTTCACTGCGTAAGGGCTGATCCTCAGGCATTCTGGAATGATCCTGAGCTCCATAGTCCTTTTTAGGCACGCTTAATAAATTGTAGCGCACAAAGACTCCATGAGACGAATAGAGTGAAGTCGAGGAGGCTTTATTAAGCGTGTCTGTTCCCCAGCAGCTCGATAGTAAACTGGCCTGCGGGGGAAGACTCCGGCTTCTTATACTCCGCCTTCAGGGCGGAGCTTGAGGTCAACGGCCAACCAGGACCAGGGATCTGTCAGCCAATGACATTAGGGCTTCCAGTCCCACATGACCCCCAATACATACTACCACAGCCTGTATCACCCCCTTCCCACCTCACCCCCTATCTGCCCACTGTTTCCCTCTCCATTCGCCCCCTGCCCGCTCAGGCACCCACAGGGGTTGTGTCAGAATGCAGAGGGAGTGGGGAGGGAGGAGAATGGGAGGGAGGCCAGTGGGGGTGGGAGGGGATGAGACAGGAGGAGATGCATGACCAGACCTGCCTGTCTCAGCTGTGGGAAATACCCAGTTTACTTTTTTTTTTACACACATTCAGGAAGCGATTCTCAGGGAGAAACTGGGCGTGGGAGTCAGGAAGAGAAAGTGAGAGAGACGAAACAGAGACAGAGAGTGGGAGACAGACAGAGAAGAAGAGGGAGAGATAGAGAGGGAGAGACACAGAGGCAGAAAGAGATAGAGATAGAGGGAGAGAGAGAAGGAGCTAGAGACAGAAGGGGTGAGAGACAAAGAGAGAGAGAGATAAAGCGAGAGAGAGGCAGAGAGAGAGAGAGACAGAGAGCGAGAGAAGGAGCTAGAGACAGAAGGGGCGAGAGACAAAGAGAGAGAGAGATAAAGCGAGAGAGAGACACAGACAGAGAGAGAGAGAGAGACAGAGAGAGAGATACGGAGAGAGACAGAGAGAGAGAAGACAGACAGACAGAGAGAGAGACGGAGCAAGACTGATTTAATTCTGGACTTTGGTCATGTCCTCAGATTTGGAAAGTAGTTTAACCTCAATTGATTGGCTCCCACGCCTGTCACTGCCGAGGACAGGACGAGGTGTCCAGGAGGCTGGTGGAGGGGTGAAGGGTCCCAATGCTAAACCCCCTCACAGCTACACCAGGCTGATAACTATGGCTATCGAGGGCTCTGCAACAGGCCAATTGACATTGAGGGAGATTTACCAGTGGATATCCGAGAACTTCCAGTATTATCGGAACGCTCAGAGTGGATGGAAGGTAATGGTGGTGAGGGAGAGGGGTAATCACCTCCACCAGAGCTCTCTCACTCTCTCCATCTGTCACATTGTCCATCTCTCGCTCTCCATTTCACACTTGCCCCATCTCTGTCTCTCCATTTGCCACATTGTCCATCTCTCTCTCTCTCCACCTCACACTCTCCCCATCTGTCTCTCCATCTCCCTCCATCTCACACTCTCTCCAGCTCTCCCTCCATCTCACATCCTCTCCATTTCTCTCTATCCCATATTCTTTCCACCTCCATCTCACACTCTCTCCATCTGTCACACTGACTCTCTCTCTCTCCATCTCTCTCTCCATCCCACACTCGCTCCACCTCTCTCTCTCTCCATCTTATACGCTCTCCATTTCTCTCTCTCTATCCCACACTCTCCATTTCACACTCCCTCTCTTTCTCTCTCTCTGTCTGCCAGTCTGTACCTCTCTCTGTCTCTCTCTCTCTGTCTCTCTCTCTGACTTTTTCTCTTTCTCTATCTCTTGTTCTGTCTCTCTCTCTGTCTCGCTCTCTTTTTAAAAAATTTAAAGTACCCAATTATTTTTTCCAATTTAGGGGTAATTTAGCGTGGCGAATCCACCTAACTTGCACATATTTGGGTTGTGGGGGGGTGAAACCCATGCAGACACGGGGAGAATGGGCAAACTCCACACGGACAGTGACCCGGGGTGGGGATTGAATCCGATTCCTCAGTGCCGGCAGGCAGCAGTGCTAACCAGTGCGCCACCATGCCGCCTGTCTCTTTCTCACTATCTCTCTCTCTCCGTCCCTCTCTCCGTCTCTTTCTGTGTGTCTCTCTGTCTTTCAGTCTGTCTCTCTCTCTCTGTCTCTCTCTCTCTGTCTCTCTCTCGCAGTCTCTGTCTCCGTCTCCCTTTCCATCTTTCTCTCTCTCTCTCCCCACCCCCTCTCTGTCTGTTTTTCTATCTCCAATGCCTTCCAAACCTCCCCTACTTCCGCCCAGTGCCTCGGCCTGGTTGGGTGACCTCATGTCATTCCTGCAGGCGGAGAAGGTCAAGTACACCATTCTGGGGGGTCAGGGGGAGGGTTCTTAAGATGGCGGAGTTAGTCATCGTCAGTTGTTGAGAGGTTTGGTTTAACATTGCAGGGGGAGTTATGTTCGCCTGGGGGTTCTTGATTGTTGATATGTTCTTCATGTAGTGTAACTTGTATTGACTGTTTCATATTATTGTGTTTAGAATTAATAATCTGTAATAAAAATACTTCAAATTCTTCCCTCCAGTGCGGGGCTCCAGAACTGGTCGTGATACTCCCAGCTGAAGCTGAAAGAGTGTCTTAGACAAGTTCAACGTAACCTATTAATTAATAATCTTTATTGTCACAAGTAGGTTTACATTAACACTGCAATGAAGTTCCTGTGAAAAGCCCCTAGTCGCCACACTCCGGCGCCTGTTCAGGTACACCGAGGGAGAATTCAGAATGTCCAATTCACCTAACAGCACATCTTTGGGACTGTGGGAGGAAACCGGAGCACCCGGAGGAAACCCACGCACACACGGGGAGAACGTGCAGACTCCACACAGACAGTGACCCTAGCCGGGAATCGAACCTGGGACCCTGGAGCTGTGAAGCAACAGTGCTAACCACTGTGCTACTGTGCCGCCCACCTCCTGGCTCCTGTTCTTTATGCTCCTGTGACTAAAGACCAGGTCACATGTGCACGTGATTAACCGGCCCACCGGCGCATCTGGCTGTCCTCCAGCCCGAAAAATTTAGTCATCTGGGCCACCGTCATGTGGGCCCGGTGCACGACCTTAAACTGGATCAGACTGAACCTGGCACACGTTGCGGTCGTGTTTACTCTGCCCAGAGCTTCTGCCCAAGTACCGTCCTCCATCTCCCCCCCCCCGAGCTCCTCTTCCCACTTAAGCTTCATGTCATCAGTCTGTGTATCCTCTGCTCCTATTAGTTCTTTGTAAATATCTGACTCTACCCTCACCTACCTCTCCCCTCGATACTACCTGTCCTGCCTCCCCTTTGGTGGGAGGCGTGGGAAGGACGGCACCAGCCTGCGCACGCAATCCCGCACCTGCAAGTATCTAAAGTCATTCCCCCTCACCAGCCCAAACTTCTCCTCCAGCGCCCTCATGCTCGGGAAGGTCCCTTCCAGGAACAGATCACCCATCCTCACAATACCCGCCCTCCGCCACAGTCGATACCCATCGTCCATGTTCCCCGGGGCAAATCGGTGATTGCCGCAGATTGGGGTCCACACCGATTCTCTCACTTTCCCGATATGCCTCCTCTACTGGCCCCAGATCCGCAAAGCCGCCACCACTATAAGGCTGGTAGAGTACCGCGCCAGCGGGGGTGGCAGAGGTGCCGTAACCATGGCCACCAAACTGGTGCCCCCGCACAAAGCAGCCTCCGTCCGCTCCCAGACTGACTCCGTGCCCACCATCCTTTCCTTATCATCGCTATGTTGGCCGCCCAGTAATAGTTGCTAAAGTTTGGCAACGCCAGCCCCCCCTCCCCTCTGTTCCTTTCGAGCATCACCCTCTTCACCCCTTCCCCGCCCAGACAAATCCCAGGATAATTTTATTCAGCCCCTTAAAGAAGGACCTCGGGATGAAAATGGGGAGACACTGAAATATGAACAAGAATCTCGGGAGAATCGTCATCTTAACAGTCTGCACCCTCCCCGCTAGTGACAGCGGGAGCGCATCCCAACTCCGAACCTCCTCCCTCACTCGCTCCACCAATCGGCACAGGTTGAGCTTATGCAACCTGCCCCAGTCCCGTGCCACCTGTATCCCCAAGTATCTAAAGATTTCTCCTACCAGCCTGAACGGCAACCCATTCAGCCTACTCTCCTGCCCCCATCGCCTGAATTACGAACATCGCTCTTAGCCATGTTCAATTTATATCCTGAAAACCGGCCAAATGCCCTCAGGATTTCCATGATGCCGTCCATCCCCACCATTGAGTCCGCTACGTATAGCAGCAGGTCATCCGCGTATAACGAGACCTATGTTCCACTCCCCCCCGGACCAGCCCTTTCCAGTCCTTTGAAGCTCTCAGAGCAATTGCCAGCGGCTCTATGGCCAGCGTGAACAGCATTGGGGAGAGAGGGCAGCCCTGTCTTGTCCCGCGGTGTAGTCTGAAGTAATCTGATGTTGTCCTGTTCGCCCTTACACTAGCCTCTGGGGCCTGATATAGCAGCCTAATCCAGTCAATGAACCCCTCCCCGAACCCAAACCTTCCCAGCACCTCCCACAGATAGTCCCACTCGACGTGGCCAAAAGCCTTTTCCGCATCCATAGCTATCACTATTTCTGCCTCCCTGCTCTCCGGGGGCATCATGATCACATTAAGCAGCCTTCTTAGATTGGCCGCCTGGTGCCTACCCTTTACGAACCCAGTTTGGTCCTCCGCAATTATGTCCGGTACACAGTCCTCAATTCTAGTCGCCAAGATCTTGGCCAGTAACTTAGCATCTGCGTTGATCAAATAGATCGGCCTGTAAGATCCACAAGCCTCCGGGTCTTTATCCCGTTTCAGAATAAGCGAAATAGTGGCCTGCGACATCGTCGGGGGTAGGACCCCTCTGTCTCTTGCCTCGTTAAAAACCCTGACCAGCACTGTCTCGGCAAACCTTTTGTAAAACTCCACCGGATATCCATCCGGCCCCAGGGCTTTACCCGACTGCATGACCTTAAGGCCCCCCAGTACCTCTTCGATCCCAACCAGGGCCCCCAGTCCGTCTACCAAGCCCCTACCCACTCTTGGGAAGGTCAGTCCGTCCAGGAATCGCCTCATCCCCTCCGGTCCCCTAGGGGGTTCCGAAGTGTATAGCTTACTATAAAAGTCCCTAAACACCTTGTTCAGCCCTGCCGGGTTCCCCACCAGATTTCCCTCCCCATCCGCTATCCTTCCCATCTCCCTAGCCTCTTCTCTCTTCCTTAGTTGTTGCGCAAGCATTCTGCTGGCCTTCTCTCCGTGCTCATATATCGCGCCTTTTGCCTTTCTAAGCTGCTCTACAGCCTTGCCTGTAGTCAGCACCCCAAACTCGGCCTGCAGCCTCTGTCGTTTCCTGAGTAACTCTAGCCTCGGGGACCCCGCGTAGCTCCTGTCCGTCTGTGCAATTTCCTGAACCAGTTGGGCCATTTCTGCCCTGTCTGTCCTGTCCCTATGGGCTCGGATTGAGATCAGCTCCCCTCTCACCACTGCCTTCAGCGCCTCCCAGAGCACCGCTGCTCAGACTTCTATGGTCTCATTTACCTGCAGGTAATTCTGCATGCATCTCCTGAGTCTCTCGCACACCGCCTCGTCCGCTAGCATTCCAACTTCCAGCCTCCATTGTGGGCGCTGGAAGCTATCCTTACAAATCCGTAGGTTTACGTAGTGCGGAGCATGGTCCGATATGATAATTGCCGAATATTCTGCCCCCACCATCCTGGCCAGCAAGTCCTTACTCATGACAAAGAAATCAATTCAGGAATACACCTTGTGGACGTGGGAGTAGTACAAAAACTCCCTCGCCGACGGCCGGCTAAATCTCCACAGATCAGCTCCCACCATTTGCTCCATGAACCCCTCTCCGTTCCTTTGCCATCGCTGGCAACCTGCCCGTTTTTGAAGACGATCGATCCAGGCTTGGGTCCAGGACTGTGTTAGAGTCCCCGCCCATGATCAGTTTGCATGAGTCCAAGTCGGGGATCTTCCCCAGCATCCTCCTAATAAAATCCACATCGTCCCAATTAGGGGCATACACACTGAACAAGACTACTCTCACCCCTTCGAGCTTACCCTTAACCATATAAATCTGCCGCCCCCGTCCGCAACTGTACCGTCCGCCTCAAATAAACCCTTTTATTAATCAGGATCGCAACCCCCCCTAGTCTTAGTGTCGAGCCCCGAATGAAAGACCTGACTGACCCAGCCCTTCCTCAACCTAACCTGGTCTACCACTTTCAGGTGCGTCTCCTGCAGCATGACTACGTCCGCCTTCAAAACCCGCAAATGGGCGAACACACGCGCCCTCTTCACTGGCCCATTTAGCCCTCTAACATTCCAGGTGATCAGCCTGGTTGGGGGTCATTTCGCACCCCCCCCCCCCCCCCCCCCCCCCTTTGCCGATCAGCCATCCCCTATCCTTGGCCAGCCCCCCAGCCATGTGTCGCGCTTCCTCTGGCCTGCCCCCTGACCGGCTCCACCCATGACCTCCTCACTGTTGCCGTGCCCAGTTTTCCATCCTCGTCAGCAGATCAACTTCCTCCCCTCCCCCCCCCCCCCACCCCCCCCCCCCCCCCCCCCTAGTAACGCCATCCTACCACCTAACCCCTGCTCTAGTCTAACTGCCTGAATCCCCCCCACCTGGCTTCCGTTGACTAGCCCACCCAGCTAGCCTGGTGGCTCCCCGCTTCGGCGCCAGCGCGTCTCTCACCCATTGTTCCCTGGCTCCCCTATCCCGGCCCATCCATACCACTTCCCCAAACCAGCCCTGCTTAAATACACACTCCATACAAGTCAAAGACATCCCCTACAATAGTGCAATTTAGATCAAACAGAAAGAGATGAGAAATACCAGGCACTCTCAGCCCTTCCCCCCCCACACACAGAAAAAGATTGCAAAAAAAAAAAGTCCCCAAAACCCCCATCATAACCACACCTTTTTAACTATCACCTTTTTTAATTTCCCCTACCAAATTGTATTGTGCGCAGTTTTGATGTCCTTATCTGAGGAAGGATGTTCTTGCTATGGAGGGAGCGCAGCCTGATTCCTGGGATGGTGGGACTGTCAAATGGGGAGAGACTAGTTGGTTAGGATTATATTCATTGGAGTTTAGAGAGTGCGAGGGGATCTCATAGAAACATATAAAATTCTAACAGGATTAGACCGGGTAGATTCAGAAAGAATGTTCTTGATGGTGGGGGGAATCCAGAAGAAGGGATCATAGTTTGAGGATAAGGGGTAAACATTTTAGGACTGAGGTGAGGAGAGATTTCTTCACCCAGAGAGTGGTGAGTCTGTGGACTTCAGTACCACAAAAAGTAATTGAGGCCAAAACATTGTGTAATTTCAAGAAGGAATTAGATGTAGGTCTTGGTGCTCAATGGATAAAGGGATATGGAGGGGGAAGGCAGGATCAGGGTATTGAACCTGATGATTAGTCATGATCGTGATGAATGGCAGAGCAGGCTCGAAGGGCCGAATGGCCTCCTCGTGCTTCTATTTTCTGTGTATGTTTCTATGTAAAACAAATCACTTCACATTTCTCTGTGTTAAACTGTATTTGCCGCTTGTTAGCCCACCTGTTTATGTCCTTTAGAGGTTTCAATATTTGACCGTAAGAAAAATGTTCAAGGACTCGGCCTCCACGGTGTCGAGGGTGAAAAGAGTTCCAGAGATTCGGCACTCTTTGTGAGGAGGAGATTTATTCAAATCCGTCTCGAATGAGTGCCCCTTATGGTCTTACACTCTCCTGCCGCGGGAACATCTCCGGGACACAGTATTCCAAAAGTGGCGTCACCGATGCCTCAACAGTTGCAGCGACACCTCTTTGCATTTAGAACTCCAGCCCCCAATGAATTAAAAGCCAGCATTCCATTTCCCTGAGCTGGTGGGGGGGGGGGGGATTGCACTTACACCACCCTAGAGTCCCTTATGCCAACCAAATTGACCCAAATCTTTCTCCCACCCACTAGAACTCGGTGCGACACAATCTCTCCATCTACAAATGCTTCCGGAAGGTTCCACGATCCAGACATAACCCAGGCAAGGTGAGAGTTGACAGAATTTCTGCATTTGTTGGAGTGGAGGTGTCTTTGATACTGAGGGAGCACCACACTGTCGGGGGGGTCTGTACTGAGGGAGAGCCGCACTGCTGGTGGGTCAGTATTGAGGGAGCGCCGCACTGTCAGTACTGAGGGAGTGCTGCACTGTTGGAGGGTCAGTACTGAGGGAGTGCCGCACTGTTGGAGGATCAGAACTGAGGGAGCTCCACACTATCGATGGGTCAGTATTGAGGGAACACCGCATTGTCAGAGGGTCAGTACTGAGGGAGTGCTGCACTGTTGGAGGGTCAGTACTGAGGGAGTGCCGCATTGTCGGAGTGTCAGTACTGAGAGAGTGCCACACTTTCGGAGGGTCAGTACTGAGGGAGTGCTGCACTGTCAGAGGGTCAGTACTGAGGGAGTGCCGAACTGTCAGAGGGTCAGTACTGAGGGAGTGCTGCACTTTCAGGGGGTCTGTAATTGAGGAAGTGCCGCACTGTCAGAGGGTCAGTACTGAGGGATCGCCGCACTGTCGGTGAGTCAGTACTGAGGGAGTGCTGCACTGTCAGAGGGTCAGTACTGAGGGAGTGCTGCACTGTCAGAGGGTCAGTACTGAGGGAGTGCTGCACTGCCGGAGGATCAGAACTAAGGGAGTGCTGCACTGTCAGAATGTCAGGCCTGAGGGGAGTGCCGCACTGTCGGAGTGTCAGTACTGAAGGAGTGCTGCACTGTCAGAGGGTCAATACTGAGCGAGTGCTGCGCTGTCAGAGGGTCAGTACTGAGGGAGAGTCGCACTGTCAGAGGGTCAGTACTGAGGGAGTGCCGCACTGTCAGAGGGTCAGTACTGAGGGAACGCCGCACTGTCAGAGGGTCATTACTGAGGGAGTGCTGCGCTGTCAGAGGGTCAGTACTGAGCGAGTGCTGCGCTGTCAGAGGGTCAGTACTGAGGGAACGTCGCACTGTCGGAGAGTCAGTACTGAGGGTGTACTGCACTGTCGGAGTGCCAGTACTGAGGGAGCGCCGCACTGTCGGGAGTGCCAGTACTGACGGAGCGCCGCACTGTCAGAGTGCCAGTACTGAGGGAGTGCTGCACTGTCAGGGTGTCAGTGTTGACGAAGTGTCGCACTGTCGCACAATCAGTATTGAGGGACTGCTGCAATGTTGGAGGGTCAGTACTGAGGGAGCACCACACAGTCGGAGTGTCAATACTTTTATTTTTTCACATTTTTTTTTTAAGAGGACCCAATTCATTTTTTCCAATTAAGGGGCAATTTAGCGTGGCCAATCCACCTAATCTGCACATCTTTAGTACACTGGGCTAAATCGCTGGCTTTGAAAGCAGACCAAGGCAGGCCAGCAGCACAGTTCAATTCCCGTACCAGCCTCCCCGAACAGGCGCCGGAATGTGGCGACTAGGGGCTTTTCACAGTAACTTCATTTGAAGCCTACTTGTGACAATAAGCGATTTTCATTTTCATTTCATCCTTTTGGGTTGTGGGGGGCGAAACACACGCAAACACGGGGAGAATGTGCAACCTCCACACGGACAGCAACGCAGAGCTGGATTCGAACCTGGGACCTCGGCGCCGTGAGGCTGCAGCGCTACCACTGCGCCACCGTGCTGCCCTGGAGCGTCAATAGTGAGGGAACGCCGCACTGTC